>NC_079147.1:126638537-126639537 GCF_945859685.1 Eupeodes corollae
ATACAAAACTGCAAAGATTTTCCCCTAAGGCTGTTAACAAAGAAAAAGAAGAAAGTTAACTAAATTTTGTATGTCTTTTTCTTACAAAATATTTCGAAAGAAAGATTACATTACTTTTTTAAAATCTTAGTTTGAAGGTGAATTCAATGTCTTAAAATTATGACGATTGGTATAATTTGGGCGTCAAATACAAATTACAATATAAATATAAATATAGAGCAAACTGAATTGACAACAACTATGATATTTGGCATTGATATATTTATATATGTACAAATGTATACTAAACACTTATTATGGCTTGGAAGGTACAGGGGAGGTAGGTATCCAGCAGCTCTTTTTCAATAGAATTTTTCAGGAGCCATCTGAATTTTTCAAGACAGCTGGGAATTGCTACACTTCGTATATTTCTTCTATTGTATCACGAGGGATCGCCAGGAAGATCGTTTAGATTTTCTTTAAAAAAAAGGACCCTTAACTATAAATTGATATGATACGATTTTTATTGTAGCTATTGACACAATTTGCAGAGATTGGTGTATTATCTACCTTACTACTGCCAAGTTTAAATGAGTTTTTAAACAAAAAAATTCAAAAATAAAGTATTGGTCGAAGGAAAAGCTACTTAAAAACCTTCATTTAAGAGCATAACAAAAGAGTATTAATCAATACATGCATTAATAAATATAAAACAGAGGGAAGGGGGGTGAAGTGCAGACAAAAGCTGACAGTGTGAAATTTTAATTATAGCTTTAATAAAACTGTATCAGTATAAAAATTAAAGATAAATTACAAATAAATACATTAATTAACAAAAATAATTAAATTAATAGGCTAACAGCAGCAAAAGAAAATATATATAGATAACAAAAATCAGTCTTTTGATTATTATAACTATGAAGCTAAATTTGAAATTAAAGCATTGTCAGATATTTCGCAGGAAAGTATTACACATATCGTTGTTTTAGTTTTATAATTCTATTAGAAATATATTCAAAAT